>NW_028270189.1:10792660-10795160 GCF_037043375.1 Chiloscyllium plagiosum | reverse complement strand
CACAGAGCGAGGGAGCGACACACACACACACACACACACACACACACACACACACACACAGAGCGAGCGAGGGACACACACAGAGCGAGGGAGAGACACACACACACACACACACACACACAGAGCGAGGGAGGGACACACACACACACACACACACAGAGCGAGGGAGGGACACACACACACAAAGAGCGAGGGAGGGACACACACACACACACACACACACAGAGCGAGGGAGGGACACACACACACACACAGAGCAAGGGAGGGACACACACACGCACACACATGGCGAGGGAGGGACACACACACAGATACACAGAGCGAGGGAGGGACACACACACACAGCGAGGGAGGGACACACACACACACACAGAGCGAGGGAGGGACACACACACACACACACACACACACACACAGAGCGAGGGAGGAACACACACACACACACACACACAGAGCGAGGGAGGGACACACACACACACACAGAGCGAGGGAGGGACACACACACACACACACACACAGAGCGAGGGAGGGACACACACACACACAGAGCGAGGGAGGGAACACACACACACACACACACACACACAGAGCGAGGGATGGACATACACACACACACGCACACAGAGCGAGGGAGGGACACACACACACACACCCACACAGAGCGAGGGAGGGACACACACACACACACACACACAGAGTTAGGGAGGGACACACACACACACACAGAGCGAGGGAGGGACACACACACACAGAGCGAGGGAGGGACACACACACACAGAGCGAGGGAGGGACACACACACACACACACAGCGAGGGAGGGACACAAACACACACACACAGAGCGAGGGAGGGACACACACAAAGAGCGTGGGAGGGACACACACACACACACACACACACAGAGCGAGGGAGGGACACACACACACATACACACACACACACAGAGCGAGGGAGGGACACACACACACACACAGAGCGAGGGAGGGACACACACACACACACAGAGCGAGGGAGGGACACCCACACAGAGCGAGGGAGGAACACACACACACACACACACACACACACACAGAGCGAGGGAGGGACACACACGCCCACACACACACAGAACGAGGGAGGGACACACACACACACACACACAGAGCGGGGGAGGGACACACACACACACACACACAGAGCGAGGGAGGGACACACACACACACACAGAGCGAGGGAGGGACACACACACACACACACAGAGCGAGGGAGGGACACACACACACACACACAGCGAGGGAGGGACACACACACACACAGCGAGGGAGGGACACACACACACACAGCGAGGGAGGGACACACACACACAAAGAGCGAGGGAGGGACACACACACACACACACACACACAGAGCGAGGGAGGGACACACACACACACAGAGCGAGGGAGGGACACACACACACACACACATGGCGAGGGAGGGACACACACACAGATACACAGAGCGAGGGAGGGACACACACACACAGCGAGGGAGGGACACACACACACACACAGAGCGAGGGAGGGACACACACACACACACACACACACACAGAACGAGGGAGGGACACACACACACACACAGAGCGAGGGAGGGACACACACACACACACAGAGCGAGGGAGGGACACACACACACACACACAGCGAGGGAGGGACACACACACACACAGCGAGGGAGGGACACACACACACAGCGAGGGAGGGACACACACACACATACACACACACACACAGCGAGGGAGGGACACACACACACACACAGAGCGAGGGAGGGACACACACACACAGAGCGAGGAGGGACACACACACAGAGCGAGGGAGGGACACACACACACACACACAGCGAGGGAGGGACACAAACACACACACACACAGAGCGAGGGAGGGACACACACACACAAAGAGCGTGGGAGGGACACACACACACACACACACACAGAGAGCGAGGGAGGGACACACACACACACACAGAGCGAGGGAGGGACACACACACACACACACACACGCAGAGCGAGGGAGGGACACACACACACACAGAGCGAGGGAGGGACACACACACACACAGAGCGAGGGAGGGACACACACACACAGCGAGGGAGGGACACACACACACACACACACACACACACAGCGAGGGAGGGTCACACACAAACACGGAGCTCGGGTGGGACACACACACACAGAGCGAGGGAGGGACACACACACACACACAGAGCGAGGGACGGACACACACACACACACAGAGCGAGGGAGGGACACACACACACACAGCGAGGGGGACACACACACACACACACACAGAGCGAGGGAGGGACACACACACACACACACACACAGAGCGAGGGAGGGACACACACAGAGCGAGGGAGGGACACACACACACACACAGCGAGGGAGAGACACACACACACACACACACAGCGAGGGAGGGACACACACACACAAAGAGCGAGGGAGGGACACACACACACGCACAGAGC
>NW_028270189.1:10775160-10785160 GCF_037043375.1 Chiloscyllium plagiosum | reverse complement strand
GGGACACACACACATACACACACACAGAGCGAGGGAGGGACACACACACAGATACACAGAGCGAGGGAGGGACACACACACACAGCGAGGGAGGGACACACACACACACACACACAGAGCGAGGGAGGGACACACACACACACACACACACAGAGCGAGGGAGGGACACACAGAGCGAGGGAGGGGCACACACACACACAGAGCGAGGGAGGGACACACACACACACACACACACACAGCGAGGGAGGGACACACGCACGCACACACACACACAGAGCGAGGGAGGGACACACACACACACAGAGCGAGGGAGGGACACACACACACACACACACACAGAGCGAGGGAGGGACACACACACGCACACAGAGCGAGGGAGCGACACACACACACACACACACACAGAGCGAGCGAGGGACACACACACACACACAGAGCGAGGGAGGGACACACACACATACACACACACAGAGCGAGGGAGGGACACACACACAGATACACAGAGCGAGGGAGGGACACACACACACAGCGAGGGAGGGACACACACACACACACACAGAGCGAGGGAGGGACACACACACACACACACACACTCAGAACGAGGGAGGGACACACACACACACAGAGCGAGGGAGACACACACACACACACACACACACAGAGCGAGGGAGGGACACACAGAGCGAGGGAGGGGCACACACACACACAGAGCGAGGGAGGGACACACACACACACACACACACAGCGAGGGAGGGACACACGCACGCACACACACACACAGAGCGAGGGAGGGACACACACACACACAGAGCGAGGGAGGGACACACACACACACACACACACACAGAGCGAGGGAGGGACACACACACGCACACAGAGCGAGGGAGCGACACACACACACACAGAGCGAGCGAGGGACACACACAGAGCGAGGGAGAGACACACACACACACACACACACACAGAGCGAGGGAGGGACACACACACACAAAGAGCGAGGGAGGGACACACACACACACACACACACACACAGAGCGAGGGAGGGACACACACACACACACAGAGCGAGGGAGGGACACACACACACACACACATGGCGAGGGAGGGACACACACACAGATACACAGAGCGAGGGAGGGACACACACACACAGCGAGGGAGGGACACACACACACACACAGAGCGAGGGAGGGACACACACACACACACACACACACACACAGAACGAGGGAGGGACACACACACACACACAGAGCGAGGGAGAGACACACACACACACACACACACACAGAGCGAGGGAGGGACACACACACACACACACACACACACACAGAGCGAGGGAGGGACACACACACACACAGAGCGAGGGAGGGACACACACACACACACACACAGAGCGAGGGAGGGACACACACACACACACAGAGCGAGGGAGGGAAACACACACACACACACACACACACAGAGCGAGGGATGGACATACACACACACACACACACACACAGAGCGAGGGATGGACATACACACACACACGCACACAGAGCGAGGGAGGGACACACACACACACACCCACACAGAGCGAGGGAGGGACACACACACACACACACACAGAGCGAGGGAGGGACACACACACAGCGAGGGAGGGACACACACACACAGCGAGGGAGGGACACACACACACACACGCACACACACAGAGCGAGGGAGGGACACACACACACACACACACACACAGAGCGAGGGAGGGACACACACACACACAGAGCGAGGGAGGGACACACACACACACACACACAGAGCGAGGGAGGGACACACACACGCACACAGAGCGAGGGAGGGACACACACACACACACACACAGAGCGAGGGAGGGACACACACACACACACACACACACACACAGAGCGAGGGAGGGGCACACACACACACAGAGCGAGGGAGGGACACACACACACACACACACACAGCGAGGGAGGGACACACGCACGCACACACACACACAGAGCGAGGGAGGGACACACACACACACAGAGCGAGGGAGGGACACACACACACACACAGAGCGAGGGAGGGACACACACACGCACACACACAGAGCGAGGGAGGGACACACACACACACACAGAGCGAGGGAGGGACACACACACAAACACACAGAGCGAGGGAGGGACACACACACACACGCACAGAGCGAGGGAGGGACACACACACACTCACACACAGAGCGAGGGAGGGACACACACACACACACGCACACAGAGCGTGGGAGGGTCACACACACACACAGAGCGAGGGAGGGACACACACAAACACACACACACACAGAGCGAGGGAGGGACACACACACACAGAGCGAGGGATGGACACACACACACACACACACAGAGCGAGGGAGGGACACACACACACACACACACACACAGAGCGAGGGAGGGACACACACACACACACACACAGAGCGAGGGAGCGACACACACACACACACACACACACACACACACAGAGCGAGCGAGGGACACACACAGAGCGAGGGAGAGACACACACACACACACACACAGAGCGAGGGAGGGACACACACACACACACACACACAGAGCGAGGGAGGGACACACACACACAAAGAGCGAGGGAGGGGCACACACACACACACACACAGAGCGAGGGAGGGACACACACACACACACAGAGCGAGGGAGGGACACACACACACAAAGAGCGAGGGAGGGACACACACACACACACACACGCACAGAGCGAGGGAGGGACACACACACACACACAGAGCGAGGGAGGGACACACACACATACACACACACAGAGCGAGGGAGGGACACACACACAGATACACAGAGCGAGGGAGGGACACACACACACAGCGAGGGAGGGACACACACACACACACACAGAGCGAGGGAGGGACACACACACACACACACACACTCAGAACGAGGGAGGGACACACACACACACAGAGCGAGGGAGACACACACACACACACACACACAGAGCGAGGGAGGGACGCACAGAGCGAGGGAGGGGCACACACACACACAGAGCGAGGGAGGGACACACACACACACACACACACAGCGAGGGAGGGACACACGCACGCACACACACACACAGAGCGAGGGAGGGACACACACACACACAGAGCGAGGGAGGGACACACACACACACACACACACAGAGCGAGGGAGGGACACACACACGCACACAGAGCGAGGGAGGGACACACACACACACACACACAGAGCGAGGGAGGGACACACACACACACACAGAGCGAGGGAGGGACACACACACACACACAGAGCGAGGGAGGGACACACACACAAACACACAGAGCGAGGGAGGGACACACACACACACACACACACACGCACAGAGCGAGGGAGGGACACACACACACACACACACACAGAGCGAGGGAGGGACACACACACACATACGCACACAGAGCGTGGGAGGGTCACACACACACACACAGAGCGAGTGAGGGACACACACAAACACACACACACACAGAGCGATGGAGGGACACACACACACAGAGCGAGGGATGGACACACACACACAGACACACACAGAGCGAGGGAGGGACACACACACACACACACACAGAGCGAGGGAGGGACACACACACACACACACACACACACACACACACAGAGCGAGGGAGCGACACACACACACACACACACACAGAGCGAGCGAGGGACACACACAGAGCGAGGGAGAGACACACACACACACACACACACACACACACAGAGCGAGGGAGGGACACACACACACAAAGAGCGAGGGAGGGACACACACACACACACACACACACAGAGCGAGGGAGGGACACACACACACACACAGAGCGAGGGAGGGACACACACACACACACATGGCGAGGGAGGGACACACACACAGATACACAGAGCGAGGGAGGGACACACACACACAGCGAGGGAGGGACACACACACACACACAGAGCGAGGGAGGGACACACACACACACACACACACACAGAACGAGGGAGGGACACACACACACACACACAGAGCGAGGGAGAGACACACACACACACACACACACACAGAGCGAGGGAGGGACACACACACACACACACACACACACACACAGAGCGAGGGAGGGACACACACACACACAGAGCGAGGGAGGGACACACACACACACACACACACAGAGCGAGGGAGGGACACACACACACACACAGAGCGAGGGAGGGAAACACACACACACACACACACACAGAGCGAGGGATGGACATACACACACACACACACACACAGAGCGAGGGATGGACATACACACACACACGCACACAGAGCGAGGGAGGGACACACACACACACACCCACACAGAGCGAGGGAGGGACACACACACACACACACACAGAGCGAGGGAGGGACACACACACAGCGAGGGAGGGACACACACACACAGCGAGGGAGGGACACACACACACACACACGCACACACACAGAGCGAGGGAGGGACACACACACACACACACACACACACAGAGCGAGGGAGGGACACACACACACACAGAGCGAGGGAGGGACACACACACACACACACAGAGCGAGGGAGGGACACACACACGCACACAGAGCGAGGGAGGGACACACACACACACAGAGCGAGGGAGGGACACACACACACACACAGAGCGAGGGAGGGACACACACACACACACACACAGAGCGAGGGAGGGACACACACACACACACACACACACGCACAGAGCGAGGGAGGGACACACACACACACACACACACAGAGCGAGGGAGGGACACACACACACACACGCACACAGAGCGAGGGAGGGTCACACACACACACAGAGCGAGGGAGGGACACACACACACACACAGAGCGAGGGAGGGACACACACACACACACACACAGAGCGAGGGAGGGACAAACACACACACAGCGAGCGAGGGACACACACACACACACACACACACACAGAGCGAGGGAGGGACACACACACACACAGAGCGAGGGAGGGACACACACACACACACACACACACAGAGCGAGGGAGGGACACACACACACAGAGCGAGGGAGGGACACACACACACACAGAGCGAGGGAGGGACACACACACACACACACACACACACACATACACAGAGCGAGGGAGGGACACACACACAGAGCGAGGGAGGAACACACACACACACAGAGCGAGGGAGGGACACACACACACACAGCGAGGGAGGGACACACACACAGAGCGAGGGAGGGACACACACACAGCGAGGGAGGGACACACACACACACACTCACAGAGTGAGGGAGGGACACACACACACACACACACACACACACAGAGCGAGGGAGGGACACACACACACACACACACACACAGAGCGAGGGAGGGACACACACACAGATACACAGAGCGAGGGAGGGACACACACACACAGCGAGGGAGGGACACACACACACACACACAGAGCGAGGGAGGGACACACACACAAACACACAGAGCGAGGGAGGGACACACACACACACACACACACACGCACAGAGCGAGGGAGGGACACACACACACACACACACACAGAGCGAGGGAGGGACACACACACACATACGCACACAGAGCGTGGGAGGGTCACACACACACACACAGAGCGAGTGAGGGACACACACAAACACACACACACACAGAGCGATGGAGGGACACACACACACAGAGCGAGGGATGGACACACACACACAGACACACACAGAGCGAGGGAGGGACACACACACACACACACACAGAGCGAGGGAGGGACACACACACACACACACACACACACACACACACAGAGCGAGGGAGCGACACACACACACACACACACACAGAGCGAGCGAGGGACACACACAGAGCGAGGGAGAGACACACACACACACACACACACACACACACAGAGCGAGGGAGGGACACACACACACAAAGAGCGAGGGAGGGACACACACACACACACACACACACAGAGCGAGGGAGGGACACACACACACACACAGAGCGAGGGAGGGACACACACACACACACATGGCGAGGGAGGGACACACACACAGATACACAGAGCGAGGGAGGGACACACACACACAGCGAGGGAGGGACACACACACACACACAGAGCGAGGGAGGGACACACACACACACACACACACACAGAACGAGGGAGGGACACACACACACACACACAGAGCGAGGGAGAGACACACACACACACACACACACACAGAGCGAGGGAGGGACACACACACACACACACACACACACACACAGAGCGAGGGAGGGACACACACACACACAGAGCGAGGGAGGGACACACACACACACACACACACAGAGCGAGGGAGGGACACACACACACACACAGAGCGAGGGAGGGAAACACACACACACACACACACACAGAGCGAGGGATGGACATACACACACACACACACACACAGAGCGAGGGATGGACATACACACACACACGCACACAGAGCGAGGGAGGGACACACACACACACACCCACACAGAGCGAGGGAGGGACACACACACACACACACACAGAGCGAGGGAGGGACACACACACAGCGAGGGAGGGACACACACACACAGCGAGGGAGGGACACACACACACACACACGCACACACACAGAGCGAGGGAGGGACACACACACACACACACACACACACAGAGCGAGGGAGGGACACACACACACACAGAGCGAGGGAGGGACACACACACACACACACAGAGCGAGGGAGGGACACACACACGCACACAGAGCGAGGGAGGGACACACACACACACAGAGCGAGGGAGGGACACACACACACACACAGAGCGAGGGAGGGACACACACACACACACACACACAGAGCGAGGGAGGGACACACACACACACACACACACACGCACAGAGCGAGGGAGGGACACACACACACACACACACACAGAGCGAGGGAGGGACACACACACACACACGCACACAGAGCGAGGGAGGGTCACACACACACACAGAGCGAGGGAGGGACACACACACACACACAGAGCGAGGGAGGGACACACACACACACACACACAGAGCGAGGGAGGGACACACACACACACAGCGAGCGAGGGACACACACACACACACACACACACACAGAGCGAGGGAGGGACACACACACACACAGAGCGAGGGAGGGACACACACACACACACACACACACAGAGCGAGGGAGGGACACACACACACAGAGCGAGGGAGGGACACACACACACACAGAGCGAGGGAGGGACACACACACACACACACACACACACACATACACAGAGCGAGGGAGGGACACACACACAGAGCGAGGGAGGAACACACACACACACAGAGCGAGGGAGGGACACACACACACACAGCGAGGGAGGGACACACACACAGAGCGAGGGAGGGACACACACACAGCGAGGGAGGGACACACACACACACACTCACAGAGTGAGGGAGGGACACACACACACACACACACACACACACAGAGCGAGGGAGGGACACACACACACACACACACACACAGAGCGAGGGAGGGACACACACACAGATACACAGAGCGAGGGAGGGACACACACACACAGCGAGGGAGGGACACACACACACACACACAGAGCGAGGGAGGGACACACACACACACACACACACACACAGAGCGAGGGAGGGACACACACACAGATACACAGAGCGAGGGAGGGACACACACACACAGCGAGGGAGGGACACACACACACACACACAGAGCGAGGGAGGGACACACACACACACACACACACACACAGAGCGAGGGAGGGACACACCCACACACACATCCACACAGAGCGAGGGAGGGACACACACACACACAGAGCGAGGGAGGGACACACACACACACACAGAGCGAGGGAGGGACACACACACACACACACACACAGAGCGAGGGAGGGACACACACACACACACACACACACACGCACAGAGCGAGGGAGGGACACACACACACACACACACACAGAGCGAGGGAGGGACACACACACACACACGCACACAGAGCGAGGGAGGGTCACACACACACACAGAGCGAGGGAGGGACACACACACACACACAGAGCGAGGGAGGGACACACACACACACACACACACAGAGCGAGGGAGGGACACACACACACACACACACAGAGCGAGGGAGGGACACACACACACACACATACACACACACAGAGCGAGGGAGGGACACACACACACACACACACACACACACACAGAGCGAGGGAGGGACACACACAGAGCGAGGGAGGGACACACACACACACACACACACAGAGCGAGGGAGGGACACACACACACACACACACAGAGCGGGGGAGGGACACACACACACAAAGAGCGAGGGAGGGACACACACACACACACACACACATAGCGAGGGAGGGACACACACACACACACACACAGAGCGAGGGAGGGACACACACACACACACAGAGCGAGGGAGGGACACACACACAGATACACAGAGCGAGGGAGGGACACACACACACAGCGAGGGAGGGACACACACACACAGAGCGAGGGAGGGACACACACACACACACACACACACACACAGAACGAGGGAGGGACACACACACACACAGAGCGAGGGAGAGACACACACACACACACACAGAGCGAGGGAGGGACACACACACACACAGAGCGAGGGAGGGACACACACACACAGAGCGAGGGAGGGACACACACACACACACAGAGCGAGGGAGGGACACACACACACACAGAGCGAGGGAGGGACACACGCACACACACACACACACAGAGCGAGGGAGGGACACACACACACACACAGCGAGGGAGGGACACACACACACACAGCGAGCGAGGGACACACACACACACAGCGAGGGAGGGGGACACACACACACAGAGCGAGGGAGGGACACACACACACACACACACACACACAGAGCGAGGGAGGGACACACACACACACACACACACAGAGCGAGGGAGAGACACACACACAGAGCGACGGAGGGACACACACACACACACACACACAGAGCGAGGGAGGGGCACACACACACATACACACACACAGAGCGAGGGAGGGACACACACACACACAGAGCGAGGGAGGGACACACACACACACACACACACACAGAGCGAGGGAGGGACACACACACACAGAGCGAGGGAGGGACACACACACACACACAGAGCGAGGGAGGGACACACACACACACACACACACACAGAGCGAGGGAGGGACACACACACACACACACACACACACAGAGCGAGGGAGGGACACACACAGAGCGAGGGAGGGACACACACACACACACACACAGAGCGAGGGAGGGACACACACACACACACACACACACAGCGAGGGATGGACACACACACACAAAGAGCGAGGGAGGGACACACACACACACAGAGCGAGGGAGGGACACACACACACACACAGAGCGAGGGAGGGACACACACACACACACAGAGCGAGGGAGGGACACACACACAGATACACAGAGCGAGGGAGGGACACACACACAGCGAGGGAGGGACACACACACACACACACAGAGCGAGGGAGGGACAACACACACACACACACACACACACAGAACGAGGGAGGGACACACACACACACAGAGCGAGGGAGAGACACACACACACACACACACAGAGCGACGGAGGGACACACACACACACACACACAGAGCGAGGGAGGGACACGGACACACACACAGATCGAGGGAGGGACACACACACACACACACAGAGCGAGGGAGGGACACACACACACAGAGCGAGGGAGGGACACACGCACACACACACACACAGAGCGAGGGAGGGACACACACACACACACAGCGAGGGAGGGACACACACACACACAGCGAGCGAGGGACACACACACACACACAGCGAGGGAGGGGGACACACACACACAG
>NW_028270189.1:10760160-10770160 GCF_037043375.1 Chiloscyllium plagiosum | reverse complement strand
ACAGCGAGGGAGGGACACATCCACACACACACACACACACGCACACACACACACAGAGCGAGGGAGGGACACATACACACACACACACACACAGAGCGAGAGAGGGACACACACACACACACAGAGCGAGGGAGGGACAAACACACACACAAAGCGAGGGAGGGACACACACACACACACACACACACACACAAAGCGAGGGAGGGACACACACACACAGAGCGAGGGAGGGACACACACACACACACACACAGAGCGAGGGAGGGACACACACACACACAGCGAGGGAGGGACACAGACACACACACACAGAGCGAGGGAGGGACACACACACACACACACACACAGAGCGAGGGAGGGACACATACACACAGAGCGAGGGAGGGACACATACATACACACACACACAGAGCGAGGGAGGGACACATACACACAGCGAGGGAGGGACACACACACACACAAAGCGAGGGAGGGACACACACACACACAAAGCGAGGGAAGGACACACACACACAAAGCGAGGGAGGGACACACACACACACACACACAAAGCGAGTGAGGGACACATACAAACAGCGAGGGAGGGACACACACACACACACAAAGCGAGGGAGACACACACACACACACACACACACACACACAAAGCGAGGGAGGGACACACACACACACACACACACAAAGCGAGGGAGGGACACACATACACAGCGAGGGAGGGTCACACACACACACAGCGAGGGTGGGACACACACACACACACACAGCGAGGGAGGGACACACACAAACAGCGAGGGAGGGACACACACACACACTCTCAGAGCGAGGGAGGGACACACACAAAGAGCGAGGGAGGAACACACACACACACACACACACAGCGAGGGAGGGACACACACACACAGAGCGAGGGAGGGACAGACAGACACAGAGCGAGGGAGGGACAGACACACAGAGCGAGGGAGGAACACACAGACAGAGCGAGGGAGGAACACACACACACACAGAGCGAAGGAGGGACACCCACACACACACACACACAGAACGAGGGAGGGACACACACACACACAGAGAGCGAGGGAGGGACACACACACAGAGCGAGAGAGGAACACACACACACACACACAGAGCGAGGGAGGGACACACACACACACACAGAGCGAGGGAGGGACACACACACACAGAGCGAGGGAGGGACACACACACACAGAGCTAGGGAGGAACACACACACAGAGCGAGGGAGGAACACACACACACACAGAGCGAGGGAGGGACACACACACACACACACAGAGCGAGGGAGGGACACACACACACACACACACACACACAGAGCGAGGGAGGGACACACACACACACACAGAGCGAGGGAGGGACACACACACACACACACACAGAGCGAGGGAGGGACACACACACAGAGCGAGGGAGGGACACATACACACAGCGAGGGAGGAACACACACACACACAAAGCGAGGGAGGGACACACACACACACACAGAGCGAGGGACGGACACATACACACACACACACACACAGCGAGGGAGGGCCACACACACACACACACAGCGAGGGAGGGCCACACTCACACACACAGACACAACGAGGGAGGGACACACACACACACACAGCGAGGTAGGGACACACACACACACACAGAGCGAGGGAGGGACACACACAGAGCGAGGGAGGGACACACACACACACAGAGCGAGGGAGGGACACACACACACACAGCGAGGGAGGGACACACACACACAGCGAGGGAGGGACACACACACAGCGAGTGAGGGACACACACACACACAGCGAGGGTGGGACACACACACAAACACACACACAGGGCGAGGGAGGGACACACACACACACACAGAGCGAGGGAGGGACACATACACACACACACACACAGAGCGAGGGAGGGACACACACACACAAACACACAGAGCGAGGGAGGGACACATACACACACACACACACACAGAGCGAGGGAGGGACACATACACCCAGCGAGGGAGGGTCACACACACACACAGCGAGGGTGGGACACACACACACACACACAGCGAGGGAGGGACACACACACACAGCGAGGGAGGGACACACACACACACACTCACAGAGGGAGGGACACATACACACAGCGAGGGAGGGTCACACACACACACAGCAAGGGAGGGACACACACACACACACACAGCGAGGGAGGGACACACACACACAGAGCGAGGGAGGGACACACACACACAGAGCGAGGGAGGGACAGACACACA
Organism: Chiloscyllium plagiosum; assembly: GCF_037043375.1. Taxonomy (NCBI): domain Eukaryota; kingdom Metazoa; phylum Chordata; class Chondrichthyes; order Orectolobiformes; family Hemiscylliidae; genus Chiloscyllium; species Chiloscyllium plagiosum. The sequence goes on along the minus strand of NW_028270189.1, from coordinate 10,767,889 downwards.
CAGAGCGAGGGAGGGACAGACACACAGAGCGAGGGAGGAACACACACACAGAGCGAGGGAGGAACACACACACACACACAGAGCGAGGGAGGGACACACACACACACACACACAGAGCGAGGGAGGGACACATACACACAGAGCGAGGGAGGGACACATACACACACACACACACAGAGCGAGTGAGGGACACATACACACAGCGAGGGAGGGACACACACACACACACACAAAGCGAGTGAGGGACACACACACACACACAAAGCGAGGGAGAGACACATACATACACACACACACACAAAGCGAGAGAGGGACACACACACACACAGCGAGGGAGGGACACACACACACACAAAAAGCGAGGGAGGGACACACACACACACACACACAAAGCGAGTGAGGGACACATACACACAGCGAGGGAGGGACACACACACACACACACAAAGCGAGTGAGGGACACACACACACACACAAAGCGAGGGAGAGACACATACATACACACACACACACAAAGCGAGAGAGGGACACACACACACAAAGCGAGGGAGGGACACACACACACACAAAAGGCGAGGGAGGGACACACATACACAGCGAGGGAGGGTCACACACACACACAGCGACGGTGGGACACACACACACAGCGAGGGAGGGACACACACACACACACTCACAGAGCGAGGGACACACACACACACACAGAGCGAGGGAGGGACACACACACACACACACAAAAGGCGAGGGAGGGACACACACACACACACAGAGCGAGGGAGGGACACACACAGAGCGAGAGAGGAACACACACACAGAGCGAGGGAGGGACACACACACACACACACACAGAGCGAGGGAGGGACACACACACACAGAGCGAGGGAGGGACACACACACAAAGAGCGAGGGAGGGACAGACACACAGAGCGAGGGAGGAACACACACACAGAGCGAGGGAGGGTCACACACACACACAGCGAGGGTGGGACACACACACACACACACAGCGAGGGAGGGACAAACACACACAGCGAGGGAGGGACACACACACACACACTCACAGAGCGAGGGAGGGACACACACAAAGAGCGAGGGAGGGACACACACACACACACACACACACAGAGCGAGGGACACACACACACACACAGAGCGAGGGAGGGACACACACACACACACACAGAAAAGGCGCGGGAGGGACACACATACACAGCGAGGGAGGGTCACACACACACACAGCGAGGGTGGGACACACACACACACACACAGCGAGGGAGGGACACACACACACAGCGAGGGAGGGACACACACACACACACACACAGAGCGAGGGACACACACACACACACAGAGCGAGGGAGGGACACACACACAGAGCGAGAGAGGAACACACACACACACACACACACACACAGAGCGAGGGAGGGACACACACACACACACACACACAGAGCGAGGGAGGGACACACACACACAGAGCGAGGGAGGGACACACTCACAAAGAGCGAGGGAGGGACAGACACACAGAGCGAGGGAGGAACACACACACAGAGCGAGGGAGGGACACACACACACACAGAGCGAGGGAGGGACACACACACACACACAGCGAGGGAGGGACACACACACACAGAGCGAGGGAGGAACAGAAACACAGAGCGAGGGAGGAACACACACACAGAGCGAGGGAGGAACACACACACACACAGAGCGAGGGAGGGACACACACACACACAGACACACACAGAGCGAGGGAGGGACACACACACACACACACACACACAGAGCGAGGGAGGGACACACACACACACACAGAGCGAGGGAGGGACACACACACACACACACAGAGCGAGGGAGGGACACACACACAGAGCGAGGGAGGGACACATATATACACACACACACACACATAGTGAGGGAGGGACACATCCACACACACACACACACACACACACACACACACACAATCACAGAGCGAGGGAGGGACACACACACACACAGAGCGAGGGAGGGACACACACACACACGCACAGAGCGAGGGAGGGACACATACACACAGCGAGGGAGGGACACACACACACACACAGAGCGAGGGAGGGACACACACACACACAAAGCGAGGGAGGGACACATACACACACACACACACACACAGAGCGAGGGAGGGACACATACACACACACAAAGCGAGGGAGGGACACACACACACACACACAGAACGAGGGAGGGACACACACACACACAAAGCGAGGGAGGACACACACACACACATACACAAAGCGAGGGAGGGACACATACACATACACACACAAAGCGAGGGACGGACACATACACATACACACACAAAGCGAGGGACGGACACACACACACAAAGCGAGGGAGGGACACACACACACAAAGCGAGGGAGGGACACACACACACAAAGCGAGGGAGGACACACACACACAGAGCGAGGGAGGGACACACACACACACACACACACACACACACAGCGAGGGAGGGACACACACATAGAGCGAGGGAGGGACACACACACACACACACACACACACACACACAGCGAGGGAGGGACACACACACACAGAGCGAGGGAGGAACACACACACAGAGCGAGGGAGGAACGCACACACACACAGAGCGAGGGAGGGACACACACACACACACACACAGAGCGAGGGAGGGACACATACACACACACACAAAGCGAGGGACGGACACACACACACAAAGCGAGGGAGGGACACACACACACAAAGCGAGGGAGGACACACACACACAGAGCGAGGGAGGGACACACACACACACACACACACACAGAGCGAGGGAGGGACACACACACAGAGCGAGAGAGGAACACACACACACACACAAACACAGAGCGAGGGAGGGACACACACACACACACACACAGAGCGAGGGAGGGACACACACACACAGAGCGAGGGAGGGACACACACACAAAGAGCGAGGGAGGGACAGACACACAGAGCGAGGGAGGAACACACACACAGAGCGAGGGAGGGACACACACACACACAGAGCGAGGGAGGGACACACACACACACACAGCGAGGGAGGGACACACACACACAGCGAGGGAGGGACACACACTTAGAGCGAGGGAGGGACACACACACACAGAGCGAGGGAGGGACACACTCACACAGAGCGAGGCAGGGACACACACACAGAGCGAGGGAGGAACACACACACACAGAGCGAGGGAGGAACACACACACACACAGAGCGAGGGAGGGACACACACACACACAGACACACACAGAGCGAGGGAGGGACACACACACACACACACACACAGAGCGAGGGAGGGACACACACACACACACAGAGCGAGGGAGGGACACACACACACACACAGAGCGAGGGAGGGACACACACACAGATCGAGGGAGGGACACATATATACACACACACACATAGCGAGGGAGGGACACATCCACACACACACACACACACACACACACACACACACACACAGAGCGAGGGAGGGACACACACACACACACACACAGAGCGAGGAAGGGACACACACACACACAGAGCGAGGGAGGGACACACACACACACGCACAGAGCGAGGGAGGGACACATACACACAGCGAGGGAGGGACACACACACACACACACAGAGCGAGGGAGGGAAACACACACACACACACACACAGAGCGAGGAAGGGACACACACACACACACACACAGAGCGAGGGAGGGACACACACACACAGAGCGAGGGAGGGACACACACACACAGAGCTAGGGAGGAACACGCACACAGAGCGAGGGAGGAACACACACACAGACACACAGAGCGAGGGAGGGACACACACACACACACACACACACACACAGAGCGAGGGAGGGACACACACACACACACACACACACACACACAGAGCGAGGGAGGGACACACACACACACACACACACACAGAGCGAGGGAGGGACACACACACACACAGAGCGAAGGAGGGACACACACACAGAGCGAGGGAGGGACACATACACACAGCGAGGGAGGAACACACACACACACAAAGCGAGGGAGGGACACACACACACATACAGAGCGAGGGACGGACACATACACACACACACACACACACAGCGAGGGAGGGCCACACACACACACACACACAGCGAGGGAGGGCCACACTCACACACACAGACACAACGAGGGAGGGACACACACACACACACAGCGAGGTAGGGACACACACACACACACAGAGCGAGGGAGGGACACACACAGAGCGAGGGAGGGACACACACACACACAGAGCGAGGGAGGGACACACACACACACAGCGAGGGAGGAACACACACACACAGCGAGGGAGGGACACACACACACAGCGAGGGAGGGACACACACACAGCGAGTGAGGGACACACACACACACAGCGAGGGTGGGACACACACACACACACACACACAGGGCGAGGGAGGGACACATACACACACACAGAGCGAGGGAGGGACGCATACACACACACACACACACACAGAGCGAGGGAGGGACACACACACACAAACACACAGAGCGAGGAAGGGGCACATACACACAGAGCGAGGGAGGGACACATACACACACACACACAGAGCGAGGGAGGGACACATACACACAGCGAGGGAGGGTCACACACACACATACAGCGAGGGAGGGACACATACACACAGCGAGGGAGGAACACACACACACACAAAGCGAGGGAGGGACACACACACACAGAGCGAGGGACGGACACATACACACACACACACACACACAGCGAGGGAGGGCCACACACACACACACACACAGCGAGGGAGGGCCACACTCACACACACAGACACAACGAGGGAGGGACACACACACACAGCGAGGTAGGGACACACACACACACACAGAGCGAGGGAGGGACACACACAGATCGAGGGAGGGACACACACACACACAGAGCGAGGGAGGGACACACACACACACAGCGAGGGAGGGACACACACACACAGCGAGGGAGGGACACACACAGCGAGTGAGGGACACACACACACACAGCGAGGGTGGGACACACACACACACACACACACAGGGCGAGGGCGGGACACACACACACACACAGAGCGAGGGAGGGACACATACACACACACACACACACACAGAGCGAGGGAGGGACACACACACACAAACACACAGAGCGAGGGAGGGACACATACACACAGAGCGAGGGAGGGACACATTCACACACACACACACAGAGCGAGGGAGGGACACATACACACAGCGAGGGAGGGTCACACACACACACAGCGAGGGTGGGACACACACACACACACACAGCGAGGGAGGGACACACACACACAGCGAGGGAGGGACACACACACACACACTCACAGAGGGAGGGAGGGTCACACACACACACAGCGAGGGAGGGACACACACACACACACACAGCGAGGGAGGGACACACACACACAGAGCGAGGGAGGGACACACACACACAGAGCGAGGGAGGGACACACACGCACAGAGCGAGGGAGGGACACACACACACAGAGCGAGGGAGGGACAGACATACAGAGCGAGGGAGGAACACACACACAGAGCGAGGGAGGAACACACACACACACACAGAGCGAGGGAGGGACACACACACACACACACACAGAGCGAGGGAGGGACACATACACACAGAGCGAGGGAGGGACACATACACACACACACACACAGAGCGAGTGAGGGACACATACACACAGCGAGGGAGGGACACACACACACACAAAAATCGAGGGAGGGACACACACACACACACACACAAAGCGAGTGAGGGACACATACACACAGCGAGGGAGGGACACACACACACACAAAGCGAGGGAGGGACACACACACACACACACAAAGCGTGTGAGGGACACACACACACACACACAAAGCGAGTGAGGGACACACACACACACACACAAAGCGAGTGAGGGACACATACACACACACACACAAAGCGAGAGAGGGACACACACACACAAAGCGAGGGAGGGACACACACACACACACACAAAAGGCGAGGGAGGGACACACATACACAGCGAGGGAGGGTCACACACACACACACAGCGAGGGTGGGACACACACACACAGCGAGGGAGGGACACACACACACACACTCACAGAGCGAGGGACACACACACACACACAGAGCGAGGGAGGGACACACACACACACACACAAAAGGCGAGGGACACACACACACACACACACAGAGCGAGGGAGGGACACACACACACAGAGCGAGGGAGGGACACACACACAAAGAGCGAGGGAGGGACAGACACACAGAGCGAGGGAGGAACACACACACAGAGCGAGGGAGGGTCACACACACACACAGCGAGGGTGGGACACACACACACACACACACAGCGAGGGAGGGACAAACACACACAGCGAGGGAGGGACACACACACACACTCACAGAGCGAGGGAGGGACACACACAAAGAGCGAGGGAGGGACACACACACACACACACACACAGAGCGAGGGACACACACACACACACAGAGCGAGGGAGGGACACACACACACACACACAAAAAAGGCGAGGGAGGGACACACATACACAGCGAGGGAGGGTCACACACACACACAGCGAGGGTGGGACACACACACACACACACAGCGAGGGAGGGACACACACACACAGCGAGGGAGGGACACACACACACTCACAGAGCGAGGGAGGGACACACACAAAGAGCGAGGGAGGGACACACACACACACACACACACACAGAGCGAGGGACACACACACACACACAGAGCGAGGGAGGGACACACACACAGAGCGAGAGAGGAACACACACACACACACACACAGAGCGAGGGAGGGACACACACACTCACACACACACAGAGCGAGGGAGGGACACACACACACACAGCGAGGGAGGGACAAACACACACAGCGAGGGAGGGACACACACACACACTCACAGAGCGAGGGAGGGACACACACAAAGAGCGAGGGAGGGACACACACACACACACACACACAGAGCGAGGGACACACACACACACACAGAGCGAGGGAGGGACACACACACACACACACAAAAAAGGCGAGGGAGGGACACACATACACAGCGAGGGAGGGTCACACACACACACAGCGAGGGTGGGACACACACACACACACACAGCGAGGGAGGGACACACACACACAGCGAGGGAGGGACACACACACACTCACAGAGCGAGGGAGGGACACACACAAAGAGCGAGGGAGGGACACACACACACACACACACACACAGAGCGAGGGACACACACACACACACAGAGCGAGGGAGGGACACACACACAGAGCGAGAGAGGAACACACACACACACACACACAGAGCGAGGGAGGGACACACACACTCACACACACACAGAGCGAGGGAGGGACACACACACACAGAGCGAGGGAGGGACACACACACAAAGAGCGAGGGAGCGACAGACACACAGAGCGAGGGAGGAACACACACACAGAGCGAGGGAGGGACACACACACACACAGAGCGAGGGAGGGACACACACACACACACAGCGAGGGTGGGACACACACACACAGCGAGGGAGGGACACACACTTAGAGCGAGGGAGGGACACACACACACAGAGTGAGGGAGGGACACACACACACAGAGCGAGGGAGGGACAGACACACAGAGCGAGGGAGGAACACACA
>NW_028270189.1:10112660-10115160 GCF_037043375.1 Chiloscyllium plagiosum | reverse complement strand
GACACCACCCCGAGATATGCGCCAGTGTTTCCGATATTGCATTACACCTTCTACACGTCTTGTTATTAAAGGGTCTTCCAAACGACAGGGATGCCCTTGTTGGAAAGGAATTGGTCCTCAGCAGAATCGAGTTGATTACTTTTGATGACTTCATATAGTTTATTTTCTTTATCCAGTTGTTCGAGATGGTATCATTCTTATAGTAATGAGCACCTGCTCCCTGGCACGGGAGGGCTATCCATCTATCACTCTCCGCTGATCTCCAACTCTTGTAGTTAACACTACTTAGATCCTCCACCTGCTCATTACCGTCATCATCTGTAATACTCAATTCCTCCTCATCTCGATTACTGATCGGCCTCCAAATTGATTCCTGCACTTTAAGTTTACTACATCTCTTCATCTTTTCGGCCACACTTTCGCCTTCGAAACGGAACGAGGCATGTAAGATTTCGTCCTTAGATTGGTGTAGCCTCTCGAACTTCCTCATAATCGAGATGGGGATAAAGGTTCCCAATCGAGTAAAAGCAAGACCCCCATCCCGAATCTTGGCATAAATCACGCCGTCTGTGATCGACTGTGGAAGGTGTAAAATTTCCTTTATGGCACTTTTAATTAATATATCTAATTTGTTAAGGTCGTTGCCCGAGGATTCAGATAAAATTAAATAATAAAACATTCTAGGTATAAAATACGTTTTTAAAATTTCTATTTTTTTGTACTGGTTTCAACGGTGTTGTTTTTAGATTCCCGATCCAAATCCCCAATTGGGCTTCCCAATCCAATTGGCTGACGCCAATCCAGGGATCAATCTTGGCACCTAAATATTTATCTGTCAAACCTGGATCAATAAATTGAATAGAACCCCCATTAAATTTCCAGTTGGCCTGCTCATTGTAAATAAAAGTTTTGTTTTTATAAACAAAGTTAAAACCTTTAGTCTTTTTAATATTGACTTCTAGCCCTGTATTTATACAAAATCTTTCTACCAGTTTTAAATTGCCTGACATACCTTCATAGGATTCGCTAATCAGCGCTATATCATCGGCAAAAGCCAATGTAGCGCAATGATAAGTTTTGTCGTCCTGACCTAAGAATATTCCTTTTTTCCTTTCTTCTATGGACGTAATCAGAGGGTCCATTACTATATTGAATAAAAACGGTGATAGCGCATCACCTTGTTTAACCCCTCTTAAAATTCCTATTGGTTCTGTTTTACATTTAAAACCTTCTATTTGTGTAAAATTATTCTCATATAAATTTGCTATTAATTTAATAAATAGAGAGGGGACTTGCAGTCTCCTCAGGGCTGTTAAAATCAATTTGTGTCCAACCGAGTCAAAGGCCTTTGCGAGGTCTACAAAAACTATTGATAATTTTTTCTTATTTTTCTTGGCCCCTTTCATGATATTTTCTAGGATTTTAATATTTTCCTCGCACCCGGCCACTCCTGTCATAAAACCCTTTTGACGTTTATTTAGGTTTATTACTTTGTTTAACCTACCTGCCATTATCTTAGTAAATAGTCTAAGTATAATTGGGCCGATAGTAATAGGCCTCCAATTATTGATATCCTTTAGTTCTTCTTCATTGTTAACTTTGGGAATTAGAACGGTCCTACTCAATTTCATACAATTAGGTATTCTCCCATTTTTAATCCAAATAGAGTAGACCCTGGGGAGTATTGAATTATCCTTGTTAAAAAGTTTAGTTACATCTTTTAAGGTCATTCCGTCGGGTCCAGCGGCAGTTTCAACGTCGATCGACTTAATGGCCTGAAGGACGTCCTCCACTGTCACTGGACCCGTCAGTATACCATCCTCACACCCTTCATTCTTTTTGACGTACTTGGCGAACCCTCTTAAATTATTTTTCTCATTTATCTTCATTAGCCTAGTTTTGTAGTACTCTTCCAACTCCTCTTTATTGAGTGGACACTCACTCTTGGCGGGAGCCCCCATCAGGGTCCTTGCCAAGTACCTCCTATTCCTCTTGTACAAAGTTTGCACTTCTTTATAACGACCCTTTTTCTTACTAAACCTCTTTTTTGCATTATTTTCTTTATTATTACGTTGTAGTTTTGGTCCTACCTTTTTGGGCCTTTTTTTATACGCTTTGGTATCTTTATTTTTACCTATTCTTTCCATTACTTTATCCATTATATTATCGTACTCCTTGATATTTGTCTTCACTATTCCACCTTCTACTCTGTTGATAAGATCCTCCAAGGATTTATCCTCATAGTCCCCACCTTCTATTTTGTCGTTACTTCCTACCTCAATTATCCTTTCTATAGTCGATTCCTCATCCTCTCTATCCTCCTTCTCACACGTAAAATTAAGGACTCTTTCTTCCTCCAAACTTATCGCCTCACCTAAGATTTTATCCCTATTTTTGTTTTTCAATAGCCGTCTTTTATCAGATATTTGTTTTGCTGTTTTGGTCACTATTCTTTCTGCTAAGAGTTTATTAATATTTTTGCATCCCTGAAATTCTATTT
>NW_028270189.1:10100160-10102660 GCF_037043375.1 Chiloscyllium plagiosum | reverse complement strand
GGAAGTAAAAGTCGTAACAAGGTTTCCGTAGGTGAACCTGCGGAAGGATCATTATCGGCTGGGGGTACGCCCATTTCCGGTTCACCTCGTCTCGCGGGGGTGGTTTCGGGGCCAGCAGGAGAGCTCGTCAGGGTAGCAGACCCTGCAGCCGTGGTCACCGCCAAACCCACCCCCGACTGTTGGGCGCCTACCTGCGCGGGCAGGAGAACACTTTCCGATTGCAAATCTCCGTTTGCCGAGTCCACCCCGAACGCACGCGGGCGGGCGGGTTCGCATTGCCCTTCGTCACAAGGGCCCAAACCCGTTCCACCGTCTCGTCAGCAGTGCTGACCGGTCTGTGATCGACGAAGGGAGCCACACCAGGTCGGGTCCTGCTGCTTGGCGGCACCGCGTCGTCGGGAGCTCGCGTCAGACGGAGGGCTTCGGTGTACTCTCCAGCCACGGGAAACGAAGCCGGTCATGCAGGTGCGGGTCTTTCGTTCCCAAATCTGCTGGGTTTACGCCGTTGCTATCTAGTCACGCTCCCTTCAACCCCACGGGGTACCTATTCCCTTCAGCGCGTCACTCGCACATTCCCGTCAGGGCCTCTGTGCGTTTGCGGGCTGTTGGCGGCGGTTTAAAGACTCCTGAGTTGCCGCCCGTCGGTTCTCGAGCTCCGTGCCAGCGAACTCCCTCCAGCGAACTGGCAGCAGGGTTGACGAGCGATCGCGCTCTCGGTCGGGGCGCCTGGCGCCGATCGGTGGTCGGTGGCTTGCGGGCAAGCTGCGTTGTGAGGGAGGGGGCGGGTCTGACGAGCCGTTACCGCGTCTCCCAGCCCACCTCGGCGGTGGGCGGGCCGGGCGGCCGTCAGCTCGGGCCAGTGCGGCACCCCCGACTCCTCGCAGAAGTCCGCTTGCCGACTCTCCGCCACGTGCACGCGTCGGTGACGCTGCCGAACCGATTGCCGGTCCCGTTTTCGCCTCTGCTTTTCCTCGGGCAAAGCTGCTGCACGCCTCGTGACACTCGGCAGGCGACATGGTGGTGGAGATCCTGCCTCCGTCGCTGCGGCGAGTGCTGGCACGCGTCGCCTCTTGGGCGCCCTGTATTTGTTTTTCCCCCCATAGACGTGTGTTTCCGCGGGCCGCACCAGGCTGGTGCTCCCCACAGCTTCACGCCGCCCTGCCGCCGGCGGGCAGGTGGGTGCTGCTAAGGTGGGGAGCGTATGTGCGGTCCGGGTCGCTTTCCTCTGGCGAGGGAGAGACCGAAAACAAAACTCAGACAACTCTTAACGGTGGATCACTCGGCTCGTGCGTCGATGAAGAACGCAGCTAGCTGCGAGAATTAATGTGAATTGCAGGACACATTGATCATCGACACTTTGAACGCACTTTGCGGCCCCGGGTTCTTCCCGGGGCCATGCCTGTCTGAGGGTCGTTTTTCAATCAATCGCACTCGCCTTGGCTGGCGAGAGCGCGGCTGGGGTGTCGCAGAGGAGACCCGTCCTCTTTGTCCGTCTAAGTTCAGACTCCGGAGCCGTCCGGCGTCAGAGCGCACGGCCTTTCCCCGCACCCTGCACATTCCGTTCGTCAGGCTCGACGTCATCCCCTCCCCCCCCCGCGCCGGGGAGCGCGTCCTGTCGTCCGTCTGTGTCGTGGCAGTGGGGCCAGCACGGCTGTCACCGGTCCCTGAATGGCTGTCGGTGGTTTACACGGCGACGTGCACCGCCTCGTCTTTGGGACACGGAGCCTCCCGCGGGGTCTGCCTGCGCTCTGGGCCCGTCTCTCGGTCGGCTGGCAGTGGAAAGAGTGAAGGGGGCCGAGGAGGTCCGGTGCTGGTGCGCCGCCGGCCTCGTTCGTGGAGCTCGCCGGTCGGACACGCTGACCCGACTCGATGGTTGATCGATTGAGAGTGTTGAGTGCCACAGACCGCGTCTGGGAGCGGCAGGCCGCGCGGCGCTGCAGTCGCCCGTCTCGTGGTTCGTCCTCGGCCTTAAGTGGCCGGCGGGGCGTCCGATCCTGTCTTCCCATGCTGGCGCCGAGTGCCTGGCCGAGGGAGGAGGTTTTATCGTCGTACGCTGTGACCTCGTCGGTCGCACGCGCGTGGATCGCTGGCTTTTTTTGGCTCTCTCCCGTTCAGTCCGCACGTTTCTGCTCGGTCCTGCCACCGGTCTCGGGGTGGGGGCACGGGTGGGGTTTGGCGGGCGTGGTGTGTGCTCTGTCACCGTGCAGGCGCACCTATCACGCCGACGGCCAGCCCCCGCACGTCCTCCCCATCGGGAGGACGGCGGAACGTCGGGCAGTCGGGGGGCCAAGTCGCCAGAAGGCCACCGCTGTGTCTTCCGTACCCGGTCACCGTCGTCGTGCCTTCCTCGACTTGTCCGGCTCGGGGCCGCCGGGTTCAGGAGCGGCGTCGCCCGCCGGCCCCACTGAAGGCCGTGCCGTTCCGCGGCTAGCGGACGATGTGCGTGCCCGTGCCTGTGAGACCGTTCGCCACTTGTGTCTCCGCACTTCTCTCTCCCTCT